>NC_082611.1:6825000-6830000 GCF_030936135.1 Gavia stellata
AGGAGGCTCTCCACGCTGAAGGGGTTGAGCTTGTGGAAGCTGCCGGCGCCGCGGGGCCCCCCCGCGCCCCCGCTGCCGTCCCCCGACGGGGCGGCCGCGCAGTCCTTGTCGGGCGGGCGCTGGAGCCGCCCGCTCCCGCTTCTTTGGCTGGGGTAGAAGGGCTCTGCCGCCTGGTCGCAGGCGCCGGGGGGCGGCTCGGAGGGGGCGGCGGCGGCGGGGGGCGGCGGGTGGTGCGGCGGGGGCTGCCCGCGGGGCTTGGCCTCGGGCGGGGCGGGCGAGAGGCCCCCCCCGCCGCCGCTGTCGCTGTCGGAGCTGGGCGTGCTGTGCAGGGAGAGGCCGCTGGGCGAGTGCAGGTGGCGGCTCTGGCTTTTGAGGAGCTTCTTCTCGTGCTTGCGCTTCTTCTTCTCCATCTTCTCCAGCTCCTTGCGGGCGATCTCCTCGGGGTCCATGGGCTCCCCGCTGCACGTCGTGGGGTGAGAGTTGTGAGCCGGCCGCCCCGGGCCCTTCTTCGTGTTCTCTTTCTTTCTCCATTTGGCCCGGCGGTTTTGGAACCAGACCTACACACCGAACAACGAGAAGCAATTAACACCCAGCGCACCGGCCCCCCGCGGTGGCCAGGGCAGGGGGGAGGGAGAAGCGCAGCTCAGGCCTCCCCCGTCCGCCCCTCGAGGTGCCGGCAGCCCCCATCCACAGGACCTGGCGTCTGCGAGACGGAGAGCAAGGGAGGGGGCAGGAAGAGATATATCCACGCTTCTTTAACAGGGTAGAAAAAATTAAAAAGGGGGGGTGCACACTCACGCACACACACGCTGCGCCCTGCCCGCACCGCAGGGAGGGGAAGGGACAACACAGCCCCCCCCCCCCCCCCCGACTCTTCCCTCGGCCAAGGGGCGCAGAAGCACCAGCCAGAGCCCCGGCCTGCGGGGCCGGGCCCGATCCTTCCGCAGCAGCACGCAAAATGCAGTAAAACACAGCACAATAAGCAGGCCAAAGGTAGGGGCGGCGGAGGGGGGGGGTGGGGGGGTGCCCTCGCCCAGGGGGAGCGGGGTCTGGGCCTCCCGCACGTCCCGGGCGCCGATGCAGAGGGGTTGGATCAGCCCAAAAATGATGTTTGGTTCGGTTTGTTATAGATTATGGGAGGGGAGGAAAAAAATTAAATTAAATCCTCTCTTCTCCGGCCCTGCTCCTGCCTGCTTCAGCGGTTCCCCGGCGTCCGCGGCCGCGCAACTCGCGGGGCACACGCGTCCCCTCCGCGCCTGCGGGGCCTCGGCCCACGGGCGCCGTCGGCAGCGCCGGTTCCCGGCCGGAGTCAGTGGCTGCGTTCGGTGCCAGACCACGACTCCAGCTCGGGAGCACCGCGGGGATGTCGGTGACCCGATCCCGGCTCCTTCCCCGCGGGCCGGCGCCGTCCGCCCCCGGGAGAACCCCGCAGGCTCCCGGGCGCGGTGGGGAGGATGCTCCCGGAGCCGGTGCGGGGAGGGAAAGGCGGCTCGGAAAGACACCGTGAGACAAAGCTGATGGAGGAACCGCGGCAAACGGCGTCAGCTCAGCCCGGGGGCAACGTCCCGCCGCCCGAGAGGGGTTTAAGGACGCATTCCCCGCACACGCAGCCCACGCGAAGCCGCCCACCGCATCGCGCCGAGCGGCCCCGCACGGCCGCGGGCTCCCGGCCGGAGCAGCCCGGCAGGACGCGGAGCAGCAGCGCCGGCTCGGCCTCGCCGCCCGCCCGCGGCGTAACACGGCGGCTGGAGGTCCGACAGCCACCCCGCATCCTCCCCGCATCCCGCGCCTCCATCCCCATTTTATTTTTGCAAGATCCACTGGAGCAAACAGACGGTTCCCCTCCCCATCCCGTACGGCCGAGGGCCTGAGCAGTTCGTGAAAATTAAGTTTTACAAGTTCCACACGCTCTCCATGCACCTACGAGCTTTATTGACATTCTCCAACGTACCCTGGCCCGTGATTAAGCCTCATATTTGCATGCTAATTTTTCGCCCTTGTCTCATTTAAGAAAAATGTTTACAGTGGAAAAATATACATTAAAAAAAATGTTTAGGGAAGGAGGCTGGGATGCCAGTCTTCGGGGCTCGTTTGCAAGATTAGAAAAAAAAAAATGAAGGGAATAATAATAAGAAAATAAACCAGCACGGACCAGTGCAAGGCAGGGAAACAAAAGGAGAGGGCCGGGAGGAGCGGGGCTGCGGGCCCGAGCGCGCAGGGCCCGTCCCGGAGCGGGGATGCGGGTCCGGGCTGCCGGGGCCTCCCCGGGGACCGCTCGGCGCAGGGAGAGGGCAGGGGAGGCGGGGGGGGGGACGACACACGGTTTTTACCTGCACTCTGGACTCCACCAAGTCCAGCCTGAGAGCCAGAGCCTCTCTCATAAACACGTCCGGGTAATGACTCTCATTAAACGCCTTTTCCAGCTCCTCGAGCTGCCAGCCAGTAAAATTGGTGCGGGTTCGTCTTCTTTTACAGCCAGGACTTTCTTTGTCCGGGTCACCCGAGTCTGAAAAGGCAGAAATACCTTCAGCTCCCTGGAAGACAGACCTTCTCCCCCCCTCCCTGCCATTCACAGGAGCCTTTTAACTTTTGTGCCCGGCAGCGTTGGTAAAAGAGCGGGATTATACACACACCTGCGCTAAAAATGGGGAGGAACCCGATCTGCCCTCGCCTCCTCCGAAAATGTACTTTACAGAACATTTATTCCTGAAGGAAGCTCTCCACAGGCACTCAGCTGGCAGAGAGAGAGAGAGAAGTTCCAACATTTGCTCCAGCCACCAACGGTTTCATTAAAAAAAAAAGATGTAAAAGCCCCCCCTCTTTCCCTTCCCCAGCCCCCCCCGCAGCTCCTGCGTGGGCCGCAGCCCACGGCCCGGGCCCACGGGCCTCCCGCAGACCCCCGAGCACGGCCGGGCGTGGGGCTGGGGTGCTCGCAGCCTCTCTGAGTACGTACATCTCCAGGTTGGGGATTTACAGCCCGAGCTGCGCCTCGCCTAACGTTTTTCCACCAGGTGTGGAAGTCAATAATAATAATAATAATTTATATTTAGTTGAGGTGCAGAGGGGGACTGTTCCAGGATTCATAAAAAGGATGTTGGGGCGACGGAGTGTTTTAATAGCTGAACAATAGCGGTGCCACAGGCCGGTGGGGAGGGAAGGAGAGCGCTTCCCTTTGATTAAATCGTTCAAGGAAAAAAAAAAAAATAATTACCGCTCTTCATTCCCCAAACTCCAGCGATTCCCACTATTATTTTTATATATATATATATTTTTAATGGTATGCTCGGAGCCCCCACCCCAGAGCTGAACTTTGGGGGAAGGCACCGGGCCGGGCCCGCTATTGTTCAGGGTACACGCGTGGCCCCACGGCGGTGAGAAAGGGGGATGCTCCCGGCCCTCGGCCCGGGGCCCCCCGCCCCGTCCGCCCCCTCGGGGGGGGGCCCCGCACAGCCGCCCGCCCCCCCCCCCCCCGGCACCCCGATATCCGCAGCTGGGGATGCGGGGGGGCGGCGGTGCTGTTCTTCCTCCGCGCTGACACACTCCGGGCGGGGAGCGGCGGCCGGGGCAGGAGCGGGGGGGGACACACGGGGCCGCTCCTACCTGCGAGCTTGAAGGGCTGGCTGTCCCCGCTCACCCCGCAGCCGGAGGGGATGAGCGGCGCCGGGTTGACCACGGAGGCGGCGCAGGAGCCGCTCAGTAATCCATCGATGGAGAAGGGGACGGAGGCGGCCGCCGACTGCAGCTGGTGCCCGGCCAGCTCGTAGACGTGGTGGTGGCCGAGCGGGTAAGGGAAACCCACCATACCCCCGAACTGGGCATGGGGATGCTCCAGGATGCGGCTGTCCATCATGGGGGCGGCTCTAGCGCGGGGGGTGCCGGCGGGGCTGGGGGTGCTGTCGGCGGGGCGGCTGGGGCCGGGGGTGCTGCTGCCGGAGGAGGAGGCGGCGGCGCGGCGAGGGGCTCATGCTGCAGGGCGCCCGGGCGCTTTAACTTTATCAACATCAGGCTCCCAATAATTAGCTCAGGCTGGGGGAATTTGGGACCAATAAGAAACGTTAATCGGTCCTGACGTCAGAGACGTGCCAGTGTGGGGAGCAAGCGTTTTCCATATCGATTGCTAATTATACCTGACATCCAGCCTCAATAAACAATATCAGAGCTGTCACAACAAGACAAGGGGGGCTTTGATACGAACTCCAGCCCGAGGAGGGCGGCGGGGGCCGGGCGGGCAGGGGAGGGTGCGGGGGGGGCCGGGGGGGAACTCGCGGATCCGCCTGGTACCCGGTTAAATACTAAACAGCCGGAGTTACACACACACACAGCCTCCCCCCCCCTCCAACCCAGCCTCTTCCCCCTTGTCCCCTCCCCTCTCCAAATCACTAATAGATTTCCCTTTAAAACATTCGCCAGCGTGTTGTGGGGATTTTTCACCAGAAATGCTCTACTCTCTGAACCTTTAAAGTGATGTTGCTCCAATTACAGAGAGACATTGAGCGGCAAATAGACTGATCCAATAATAGGAGATTCATCATCCGCTCTTTCCAGAGCTGTCACATTGAATTTAAAACTACAAGCCTTTTCATCTCCTCTCCGGCTCTATAACAGGGGAGAGGGGAGGGGGGCAGAGGGAAAAAATGGGGGGGGGGGGGGGGGAAGGAAAAGGAAAAAAAGGGAAAAGCCGTTTGCAGCGTTTAGAGGGAGATTTGAGCATATCAATCGAAATCATAATTAATGCAATCTCCTATCGATTCGGCCACGGACCCCCCCCTCCCCGGCAGCAACCACAACCCTTGAAATGTGAGCGCAGCCACAACCAGCAGCAGCCCCTCCTCGCTGAAGAGGAGGCCAAAAATTAAAAAAAAAAATAAAAAAAAAAGAAAAGAAAAAGAAAATCAAACCCAAATAAAGTTCCCATCCCTCCCCTCTTACCATCGCCCCCCCCCCCCGAAAAAGCAGCCCATCGCACACCCCGCGCTTCTCCCCGCCAGTCATTAACAGCT